>NC_091953.1:13161372-13193872 GCF_031021105.1 Erythrolamprus reginae | reverse complement strand
TCTCCCTTCATTGTTGCCAGCGCTGCTTTGAATCCCAGCGAGGGGAGCCTCAGGGGAATCCCAGCACTTCAGCTGGCAACGGAAGTCCGGAGGTGGGGTTTCCCAGCGAGGGGAGCCTCAGAAGAATCCCAGCGGCACAAGGCAAAAGGGGTGACTTTTGGGATGGGGTTGCACACGTTATTTGCTTTTACATTGATTCCTATGGGGAAAATTGCTTCATCTTACAAACTTTTCATCTTACAAACCTGGTCACGGAACGTATTAAGTTCGTAAGACGGGGTATCACTGTACTTCATGTCTCTTTGAAAGATCTTCAAATTTCTTCTGGAACATAATCCAGTACCTCCTCCTTGCATTGGGGGTTTATAGGACAAATTGTAAGAGATGTACCTGACTGACATATTTATCTGCAAAGAAGAATTTTGTTAAAAGCACAAATTTTGTTAAAAGCTCTTTGTTAAAAGCACGAAGCCATCCTTTACCTTTTTCTAACCTGAAGCTTGCAAAGGGCTTTTATTTTTTTTGGCCTTGCAAAAGACAAAATCCAGGAATTCTCCTATGTCAGACTGTACATGCTCGGTTGCTTTTACAATAAAGAACATCTTGGGACGTGTAATGGAACTTGGACTGTGGTTATTTTGGCCTGGCGGAGGGAGATTAAGGTATAAATTTCATGTTCCAAGGAAAAATATGGTAAAGAAAATATAATTACTTTTGAAGCAAGTAATTCCCTTGGACCAGTTCCAGCAGGCCTAGCAGTGTGCGTCTTGATTTATTTTATTATTTATTGGGAATTCTTAATGAAACCCATCCTGAGGGCATGGGCTTGCTCTCCTGAAACTAACATTACAATAAAAAAAACTAAGAAAATAAATCAGAAACCCAGTTCAAACATAAAATACTAAAATAACGCATACCGCATTAAAATCCAGCTATCATGTGCTGGCACATTCATCCCACTTAAAAGCCCCAGAAATGAACTTACTTTGAAGCATATGGAGCTCAGCTAAGTACAGGTGGTCCAATTCATTTTAAAGGGAGAAAACCTACACGAGCCTACAAAGAAATACAGTGTTCCCTCGATTTTCGCGGGGGATGTTTTCTAAAACCGCCCGCGAAAGTCGAATTTCCGCGAAGTAGAGATGCGGAAGTAAATACACTATTTTTGGCTATGAACAGTATCCCAAGCCTTCCCTTAACACTTTAAACCCCTAAACTGCAATTTCTCATTCCCTTAGCAACCATTTAGATTACTATTCACCATGTTTATTTATTAAAGTTTATTTAAAAAAATATTTATTAAAGGCGGACGAAGGTTTGGCGATGACATATGATGTCATCGGGCGGGAAAAACTGTGGTATAGAGGGAAAAAACCACAAAGTATTTTTTAATTAATATTTTTGAAAAACCGTGGTATAGCCGTTTCGCGAAGTTCAAACCCATGAAAATCGAGGGACCACTGTATATGTACCGCATGTCTCTTCCCATTCAAATGTTCAAGGAGACCAAAGCTCGCCCAAGATACTTAATCAGAAAAGAAGATGAACAGTGCCGGAAACTCAGCTTCAGCCCATGCTCAGAAGAAAAAATAAATAAATAATTCAAAAACTACTAATAATTTTTTTTTAAAATGGTGTCGCCCAAATGAGTCTGAACCATTCTGAACCCACCTCCAAAACTGGTAGTTTTTTAAAAAATGGATTTCACCACTGCTACAGATCCTATTGGCTGTTTTTTTTTGTATGTGCTTCTAAAATATATTTATTATATACAGTGGTACCTCTACTTACGGACTTAATTCGTTCCGTGACCAGGTTCTTAAGTAGAAATATTCTTAAGTAGAAGCAATTTTTCCCATAGGAATCAATGTAAAAGCAAATAATGCGTGCAAACCCATTAGGAAAGAAATAAAAGCTCGGAATTTGGGTGGGAGGAGGAGGAGGAAGAAGAAGAGGAGGAGGACAGTCGCTGCCGAAGGAAGAAGGTGAGGGGAATAAAAAAAAAATCCAAAACTTTAAGGCTTAAAAATAAAAAGAGGGACTCTGAGACAGCGAGGAGGAGCACGTGCCTCCCATACACCAGTCATGAGGCTGCCTCCCATATACTGCGCCAGAGAGAGAAACCCAGGGGGAATGGCAGGAAACTGGCCGGGCCTTTGTACCGCTCTCAAATTTCCTGGGAATTTTTTCCGGGCTCGGGTTTGTAAGTGGAAAATGGTTCTTAAGAAGAGGCAAAAAAATCTTGAACACCCGGTTCTTATCTAGAAAAGTTCTTAAGTAGAGGCGTTCTTAAGTAGAGGTATCACTGTCATTGAATGTTGCCAAGAGAAAGTAATTTGGAATAGTAGTTAAAGGCCAGAAATAAGGAGGCTGTGAACTGTAGTGCTGCCTTAGGCACAAAGCCAGCTTGGACAAGAATCTCGCTCTCTCTTGGCCTCAAGAATGAACAGTGTCAAATTATTTCCAAAAAAAAAAAAATAATGCCAAGAAAATTGCATGGACATGTCCATAGAATCACCATGAGTCAACTGAAGGCAATATATTTTTTAAAAGTTTGTTTAGTGTTCCTATGGTGATAGAGGCTGCATGTTCATTTCAATACATTTTAAAGCGGACGTATCAAATGACAGCAATTTATTTATGCATTTAATATATTTATAAACAGGCAAAATTTCTATATACCATATATTTCAAAGTATGAGACGCACCTTAGTTTTGGGGGAGGAAAATAGGGAAAAGAATTTGCCCACAGGTATTCCTCTGGCTAGCATCCTTACTCTGGTCAGCTTCAGTACATTATTTTATCCCTGGTTAAGGGCTTAAAAAAATTTTATTCTGAGAGAGTAACAATGAAAGAGTTTGTAAGCTGGTAAGTGCTGGGAACATCATTAGCACCTGGTTAGGGCTGGAAAGAAACTTACTCAGAGCAAGTTAGAGTAATTAAAAAAAAACCCTGCAAAGGTTTTGGAAAACATTCTTCACAGAGAGAAACAATGAAAGAGCCTGCAAGGTAAGAGCTGGGAAGATGGTTAGCAGCTAGTTAGGTCTGGGGGGGGGGGGGGGGAAAGCTACATTCAGAGTATAAGGCGCACCGAAATTATTAGCCTCTTTTAGGGAGGAAAAAGGTGCATCTTATGCACTGAAAAATACGGTACTTACAGCTGTTCATTCAGTGATCTTTTGAAGTTACAACGGCACTGAAACAAGTGACTTTTTTATTTTATTTATTTATTTATTTTGTCCAATACATAATGAAGGTTAATGAAATTAACTATGTAGAATACATATCAAAGAAAGGATAGAAAGAAAGAAAGGATAGGAGTGAAGATATAAGAATAAAATTCGGACCAGAATACCTCTTACTATAAAAAGTTACATTACATCAATGCAAAGAATAATAAAAATCTCTTTTATCTAAATTTTAATATTGCATCATATAGCTAATTAAAAATTATATATATATATATATATATATCTTTAATAAAAGAAACTATTCACAATATATCACCTACTTCATAAAATAAAGTTCTATATGTTTAAAATCTAAACACTAAGTAATTTTTGTGTTATATCATTATATAGTGCTACCACCATTTCTCATATTTGCCAACTGGCTTCCAAAATTTAAATATAATTCTGCTAATTTTGATAGTGGACAGTTAATGGCTTTGCTGAAATTTTCAGGCCAGGATAGATCAAGAAAGATCAATAAAGAATTTCTCTTTTGAAATTTATGTTGATTCTTTTTATTTTTTTTCTCTCTCCCTCCCCCACTTCCTTCCTTCCTTCCTCCCTCCATCCCTCCATCCCTTCACCCTTCCTCCTGTTCTACTTTGGGTCTACCACATCGGAACAAAGAATCCCCCATGAGCAAAGGATTCAATTAGAACACTATTATATAGTTTAAGATGCTTTGTACAGACAGGAGCAGAAAAAGACCTCATGGTCCATCTAGTCTGCCCTTATACTATTTCCTGTATTTTATCTTACAATGGATATATGTTTATCCCAGGCATGTTTAAATTCAGTTACTGTGGATTTACCAACCACGTCTGCTGGAAGTTTGTTCCAAGGATCTACTACTCTTTCAGTAAAATAATATTTTCTCAATCTGCTTTTGATCTTTCCCCCAACTAACTTCAGATTGTGTCCCCTTGTTCTTGTGTTCACTTTCCTATTAAAAACACTTCCCTCCTGAACCTTATTTAACCCTTTAACATATTTAAATGTTTCGATCATGTCCCCCCTTTTCCTTCTGTCCTTCAGACTATACAGATTGAGTTCATTAACTCTTTCCTGATACGTTTTATGCTTAAGACCTTCCACCATTCTTGTAGCCCGTCTTTGGACCCGTTCAATTTTGTCAATATCTTTTTGTAGGTGAGGTCTCCAGAACTGAACACAGTATTCCAAATGTGGTCTCACCAGCGCTCTATATAAGGGGATCACAATCTCCCTCTTCCTGCTTGTTATACCTCTAGCTATGCAGCCAAGCTTGCTTTTCCTACCGCCCAACCACACTGCTCACCCATTTTGAGACTGTCAGAAATCACTACCCCTAAATCCTTCTCTTCTGAAGTTTTTGCTAACACAGAACTGCCAATGCAATACTCAGATTGAGGATTCCTTTTCCCCAAGTGCATTATTTTACATTTGGAAACATTAAACTGCAGTTTCATGGTGGCAGAAGCCCTGCTCAAATTGGCCAAGAGATAACAAACAGCCAGCAGCCGAGAGGCAGACCTATGTAGCACATTCTTTTTTGAGATAAGGTCGGCAAATCACACACAGATCTCCAGGTTTCTTTTCTTTCTCATTCATCAGCATCTCTGCATGACTCTTAAAGGAGCCACAGCAGTTTCTCAGCACGGCAGTTCTGGAACTAGGGATCTGAGACCTCCACCATGACGAACGTTGAAACTTCACACTTCTTTAACTAGAAACACTCCCTTATATAAAGACCAGGTTGGGTCAATTGTTTCCTAGAGTTACAACTGACTAGACTTTCTTTCCTAGACTCACTTTTTGAACTTTTTCCCATAAAGATATTCCTGTCTGCTTCTTGACCTTCTGACACGGCCATCTAACATTACCATCCCTGGGGTTTCTACAGTCTCTGGAGGTTCCTCTGGTTCCAGCTCTCCCTCACTCTCATTCTCTGATTCAGCTGGCAAGAACTCTGGTCTTGGGTACCAAGATAGGCCCAGTTCACCCTCCTCAGAATCTGTCACTAATTGATTAGGTGGTGACCACTCACAACACCTCCAATCCCTTTTCCTTCCTTCCTTCCTTCCGTCCCTCTCTCCAGCCCTCCTCCCTCCCTCCCTCCCTCCGTTCCTCCGTTCCTCCATTCCTCCGTTCCTTCGTTCCTCCGTTCCTTTGTTCCTTCGTTCCTTCCTGAATTTCAAATAAAAATTACATGCTGCTTGAATTTCTTCAGACAACACCCTTGAAAATGTCCAAAGATACTTCACCAGAAGAGCCCTTCACTCCTCCACTCGAAACAGAATACCCTACGAAAGCAGACTATCAATCCTAGGTCTAGAAAGCTTAGAACTACGTCGCCCAAAACACGATCTAAGTATTGCCCACAAGATCATATGCAGCAACGTTCTACCTGTCAATGACTACTTCAGCTTCAACCGCAACAACACAAGAGCACGCAACAGATTCAAACTTAATATTAACCGCTCCAAACTTGACTGTAAAAAATATGACTTCAGCAACCGAATTGTCGAAGCGTGGAACTCATTACCTGACTCATTAGTGTCAACCCCTATCCCCCAACATTTTCCCCTTAAACTATCCACGATTGACCTCTCCAGGTTCCATAGAGGTCAGTAAGGGGCGTGCATAAGTGCATCCGTGTGCCTTCCATCCCCTGTCAAAGTGTTGGTTATGGCATCGGACCAGAATATCTCTGGGACCGCCTTCTGCCACACGAATCCCAGCGACCGGTTAGGTCCCACAGAGTGGGCCTTCTCCGGGTCCCATTGACTAAACAATGTCATCTGGCGGGACCCAGGGGAAGAGCCTTCTCTGTGGTGGCTCCGACCCTCTGGAACCAGCTCCCCCCAGAGATTAGGATTGCCCTCACCCTCCTTGCCTTTCGTAAACTCCTTAAAACCCACCTCTGCCATCAGGCATGGGGGAATTGAGACATCTCCCCCTTGCCCATGTAGTTTCTGTGTATGATTCGACTGTGTGCTTGTTATTTATATATTGGAGTTTTGTTTGGATTTTTTTAACCTAAAACTGTAATTTAGAGCGCTAAATACCGTGTTTCCCCGATAGTAAGACCATGTCTTACTTTCTTTTTACCCCCAAAAGCCCCCCTATGTCTTACTATCGGGGTATGTCTTACATTGGAAAAAGTTTTGCATCTCTACTTTGGGTCGCGTGCTTATGCTTGTGTTTAAAGGGAAAGAACTTAGTATTGCTATCGGAATTCTCTCGACGGGGAAGGAGGCTGAACCGCAGATATAACGTTGGGAAGAAGGTGCAAGGAATCGCGTGGGGGGGGGGGATAGCGGCGGTGGTTTGGATTAAGCGATCGTAATCCCCCAAAAGGATGAACTCCAGCCTCGGAAGGCCGATGGCTACGAAATTAAGGCTTTTCTTTGAGAGAGAGAGAGAGAGAGTGGGGGATAGTTGTCGTCGGAGCGCTAAAGACCAGGGCAGAGAAAGCGAGAGCTGCATGCGGGAGAAGCAGAGGAGGAATCAGGCAAGCCGAATGGGAATCCCTCCCCTGCCCTCCCTCGCTCCATTCCCCGCCAGCAACTCCTCCGCAAACCCACCTCTACATCCTCGCTCTGCAAGTGCCGAGACAGGCGGACCACATTGCAAAGGGCTGCCTCTCCTGCCGCCGCTGCTATTGCTAATGCCCGGGGCTGTAAGCAAAACCCGGACCGGACTCACACAGAACAGGCTCCCATTCGGCTTGCCTGATTCCTCCTCCGCTTCTCCCGCATGCAGCTCGCGCTTTCTCTGCCCTGGTCTTTAGCGCTCCGACGACGACTATCCCCCACTCTCTCTCTCTCGAGGGAAATCCTTTGTGCCTTGCGGCCGAGCTCTCCCACCTGCTCGGCGGGTCATCGGGCTCCCCCCCCCCACAATACCGTGTTTCCCCGAAAGTAAGACATATGTCTTACTTTCGGGGTATGGCTAATATTAGCCGACCCCCCTGAAACCCCCCATATGTCTTACAATCGGGGGGGTCTTACTATCGGGGAAACACGGTATTAGATTTGTTACTATGTATTGTTTTATACCATTGTTGTGAGCCGCCCCGAGTCTACGGAGAGGGGCGGCATATAAATCCAATAAATCTAATCTAATCTAATCTAATCTGTCCAATTGTCTCTCCTTATCTCATTTATCTTTTCTTCCTTTCTAATATGTTCACCTCTACTTTTATATCTTTTCTTCTATTCTTTTCTTTACTTATATTATTACATATCTTTCTCTTCAATGTGTATTATGTATTGGACAAAATAAATAAATAAATATAAATAAATAAATAAAACGTGGTCTCTTATTGCGCAGTTGGTTTGAACTCTGTATGTCTGTATTAGACTAGTGCACAAATAATAAAACAAACAAATCTTTTCCACGGAAGTCGTCTTCTTCCATGGGGCACCGTTTTATATATCCGAGGTCCGAAAAGAAGAAAAATGGAATCCCAGGTCTGGCAGGGTGGAGGGGGAAATGAATTTTGTCTAGCAAAGCTGGCTGTTAAACTCCTGGTAGGCTGAAATCGAAAACACATGGAGACTACAGGGAGAATGATGGAGGGAAAAAGATGATAAGTTGTTTTTTTTTAGGCCTTTTGTGCCTTTCTGAAAATGTCAAGAGGCAGCAAGGAAAATGTCAAGGAACGACAATATTCTAGGTGCTTGTTTATGACATGTTTACAAAGTCTCGGGGACAAGAAATAGATTTCTTGCCTTGACAAACTGGTGAGCTGGGGACTGCTTTTCCTCGCCAGTTAAAAATAATCTGAGCTGGCAAGGCTAAAACCAACTCACACTGTGTATGACTTTAATACATCCAAGATGTCCCTTTTTTTCTCCGTTCCTTTCCTACCTCCCTTCTTGCTATGTCAAAATCTGGCATCCACTTTTCCATTCGAATCTGCCCTTTCAGACCCAAACAGACCTGGTTCAAGAGAGGAAACTTATTTTCCAAAGCACTAGAAGGCAA
Organism: Erythrolamprus reginae; assembly: GCF_031021105.1. Classification (NCBI taxonomy): domain Eukaryota; kingdom Metazoa; phylum Chordata; class Lepidosauria; order Squamata; family Dipsadidae; genus Erythrolamprus; species Erythrolamprus reginae. Next base: position 13,185,670 of record NC_091953.1, on the reverse strand, counting down.
AGCCAAGAAAACAACAGAAGTGTTAACACCACTGTATAATGCCTTGGTAAGGCCACACTTGGAATACTGCATCCAATTTTGGACGCCGCGATGTAAAAAACATGTTAAGACTCTAGAAAGAGTGCAGAGAAGAGCAACAAAGATGATTAGGGGACTGGAGGATAAAACATATGAAGAACGGTTGCAGGAACCGGGCATGGCTAGTTTAATGAAAAGAAGGACCAGGGGAGACATGATAGCAGTAGTGCTGGGTGAACCCAATGAAGTTCGGGTTCGGCACCCGAATTTTTAAAAAAGTTCGAGTTCGGCGCTCGAGAAAGCGCCAGGAAGTGCCGCCACCCAGCTGTCACCTTCCGGAACAGTCGGGGCGCTTCCTGGCGCTCTCCCGAACCCGAACTTTTGCAGAACTTTCTGAAGGTGACAGCTGGGTGGCGGCGCTTCCCAGAACAGCCGGGGAGCTGACGCTCGGTTGCGAGGCGCAAAAGGAGGTGGGGAATCCCACGAGGGAATTCCAGGGGCGGAGCTTTGATGTCACTGAGATGTCCTTCCTGGAGTCCCCGTTTCAGCCGGCCAGGAAGAACATCTCAGTGACATCAAAGCTCCGCCCCTGGAATCTCCTCGTGGGATTCCCCACCTCCTTTTTCACCTCCCGACTGGCCAACAGCTCCCTAGCTGTTTTGGAAGGTGACAGCTGGGCAGCGGCGCTTCCTGGTGCTCTCCCGAACCCGAACTTTGCAGGTTCGGTTCGCCCAACACTAGATAGCAATCTTCCAATATCTCATAAAGAAGAGGGAGTCAACCTATACTCCAAAGCAGGTCAAGAAACAATGGATGGAAACTACTCAAGGGGAGAAGCAACTTAGAACTAAGGAGAAATTTCCTGAGAGTGAGAACAATTAATCAGTGGAAGGACTTATCTCCAGAAGCTGTAGGTGCACCATCAATGGAGGCTTTTAAGAAGAGAATGGACCACCACTTGTGTGAAATGGTATAGGGCAGGTGCACACTGATTTTCAGCTCGGACGGAGGCTATGGGAGGGCATTTTCGGCTTCCGGAGGGATGGGGGAGGGCGTTTTTGCCCTCCCCAGCTCCAGGAAAGCCACTGGGGCCTGCAGAGGGTGAAAAACAGGCCTACCAGGCCCACCAGAAGAGGGGAAGCAGGCTGTTTCTAGCCTCCAGAGGGCCTTCCAGAGAGCAAGGGAGGCAATTTTGACCCTCCCCAGGTATTGAATTATGAGTGTGGGCACTTCTGCAGGCCCCGATAGTGTGTGTCCACATGCTTTCGGCACCTGAGGGAAAAAAGGTTCGCCATCACTGAATTGTTCTATTGTATGTTGTGAGCCGCCCCGAGTCTATGGAGAGGGGCGGCATACAAATCTAATAAATAAATAAATATTTCACCGTACCCTAACCAACTTCACTCTGGAAAACAACGACGGCTGGAATTGGGATCAAGATCAGAATTTTACAAAGGAGAATCTCAAAACCCTGGTTGTTGCGCTTGTGTGAACATGCTAGAATTAATAAGAAAGGCAAAGTTAGAACATGAGAAAAAGAAAGAACACAATGTACACTGTACTCTGGAATTCCTTCACATCTCCTAAGATAAACATCATCGTAGCACTGAATTACATTTGCCACCACACGTAACACTCATTCAACACCCACCCTGCCAAATCTTTTGTCGCTGAAATTGCCTTCTCCATCTGTGGCCAGTCAGAGTAGAAAAAGAATGGGATAATAAATGGACATTCCTTTCTCAATTGTTTACGAAGATCACTCTAGAAAAGTTTTCTTGTTAGGGCGGTTTGTTTTAGGAAATCTTATTTTATAGCGCAGGGGTAGAAATTTAGTATTTGATGAACTTCTAATTCATAGGGGAAATGGAGATTTCTTTCGAAGCCAATATTCTTTGTTAACGACCCTGAAATTGGACCCCGCAGAACTGGATGGTGTACATCAGTGTTTTTCAAACTTAGCAATTTTAAGATGTTGTGGGTTTTCAACTTCTAGAACTCCCTAGTATTTTGTGAGTTGAAATCCACATACCTTCAAATTTATTTATTTATTTATTTATTTGTTTGTGTGTGTGTGTTTGTTTGTTTGTTTGTTTGTTTATTTATTTATTTATTTATTTATTTGATTTGATTTGATTTGATTTGATTTGATTTGATTTGATTTGATTTGTATGCTGCCCCTCTCCGTAGACTCGGGGCGGCAAACAACACTAAAAAGACAATATGAACAAATCTAATATTAAAAGCAATGTAAAAAACCCCAATTTGAGAAAACAATCATACATACAGACATACCATGCATAAATTTTATAAGCCTAGGGGGAAGGGAATATCTCAATTCCCCCATGCCTGACGACAGAGGTGGGTTTTAAGGAGCTTACGAAAGGCAAGGAGGGTGGGGGCAACTCTGATATTGAGTTGGTTTCAGAGGGTCGGGGCCGCCACAAAGAAGGCTCTTCCCCTGGGTCCAGCCAAACGACATTGTTTAGTCGACGGAACCCAGAGAAGGCCAACTCTGTGGGACCTAACTGGTCGCTGGGATTCGTGTGGCAGAAGACGGTCCCGGAGATATTCTGGTCCGATGCCATGAAGGGCTTTATAGGTCATAACCAACACTTTGAATTGTGACCGGAAATCAATCGACAACCAATGAATGAATGTATATTAAGTTGCACTTTTATTAGCTCTTTCTCTGAGAAGCTGGAAGTGCCCTCCTCCTCCTCTTTTCTCCACGCCATTAAATGCAGAATAGCTTTAGGTAATTTCCTAGCAGTGATGGGCTGCTGCCCCCCCCTCCCGGTGGGGGCAGTAAGTTTATGCACTATTTATTGAATACGTAATAGTTTTTTATTGTCCTTTCTTCTCTAGTACCTTAGTGTGATCCTTAATTACTTTTAAAATACGAGATAATTAAATAGAATGTTTTTAACCCATAAACGTTTTAATCATTTTAATCATTATCTAGAACTGAACTTTTATAGCAATTTAAGGAAACTGAGCTACTTGCCTAATCTGTTATCATACTGAACCTGGCGGGTTCAGTACAAAACCTTAAAATAAATGTTACTGTGCTCCTCAACAAATAATGCTGTCAATCATTTTTCCTTTGGCGGTTATACAAATAATGTGACTTAATCAACTGAAAAAGAGTCCCAGCACCTATTTGAAAACTTATCTTGGTCGGTAAGCCACTCCCACCCAGTCACATGACCTTTAAGCCATCACATGATTGTCAAGCCACTCCCACCTGGTCACATGGCCGGCAAGCCACTCTGACCCAGTCACATGACCATCAAGCCACACCCATAAAATAAGCCATGCCCACAGTGTGGTAGTAAATTTTTTTGCAGCCCTTCTTCATTGCATTATCCGACCATCACTAAAAAGATATAAAGCCTGTTCACATTCATGTTTATTTGACGTAACAATGATTGGGTGACGCCAGGGGTGGGATTGAAAAATGTTAGCAACCGGCTCTCTTCCAGGTTTATTATTTATTTATTTATTGTTGTGATTCAGTCTGAGGCTCCTCAGGGAACGGCTGGAACTCTGCCGGCTCCATGCTCAGAGGGGGAGGACGAGGAACAGGAGGAGGAGGAGGACCAGGCAGACGGGGAGGAGGAATGTCAGGCCGAGGAAGAGGGAGAACAGCCTGAGACCCCCGGGGGGGAGCTCTCCCCAGCGAGTAGCCTGGAGTCTTTAGATGAGAACGCACAAGCCATCATCGATATGAGGCAGAGAAGAGCAGCACAACGAAGGGGACAATTAGCCAGGTATTTCCATCCCTAATAGGCAACAGCTGGGTTTGGGTGTGGTTATCCCCAGAAAGGTTGAAAAGGCAGGCCCGCCCTTCCTGTATTGTGGAGAGTTATCTTTTGGGAGTTCTGTGACCTTGCTTCGATCCTTGGCGTCTCTGATTCTGGTTTGTGGCTTCGAAGGCTGAAAACTTGGGGGAGGCGTGGGTTTTATTATCTACAGTGGTGTGTGTGCCAGCAAGAAGCCTGTTGTATTGTCTGGCCATCGTGACTCTTCTGTGAAGCCTCATAGCATTCCAGTTTGTAAGAACAGTTTTTGTTCTCTGTGTTTGTTTTCAAAGAGATAAAGTGACTTTGCTTTTTACCAGCGTGTCTGGCTGCTTTTTTCAGTTGGTGTTGAAGTCTGGGGGCACCCAGACAGAACATTTATTTATTAATCAGATTTGTATGCCGCCCCTCTCCGCAGACTCGGGGCGGCTCACAGCAATTATAATACAGTGTAAACAAATCTAATATTTAAGTTAATTTAAAACCCCAGTTTAAAAACCAATCATACATACTAGCATACCATGCATAAATTTTATAAGCCTAGGGGGAGAGAGAGTATCAATTCCCCCATGCCTGATGACAGAGGTGGATTTTAAGGAGCTTGCGAAAGGCTAGGAGGGTGGGGGCAACTCTGATATCCGGGGGGAGTTGGTTCCAAAGGGTCGGGGCCGCCACAGAGAAGGCTCTTCCCCTGGGTCCCGCCAAACGACATTGTTTAGTTGACGGGAACCAGAGAAGGCCAACTCTGTGGGACCTAACTGGTCGCTGGGATTTGTGCAGCAGAAGGTGGTCCCGGAGATATTCTGGTCCGGTGCCATGAAGGGAAACTGATCGGCAACCAATGCAGACTGCGGAGTGTTGGTGTGACATGGGCTCTCGCAGCTGCATTCTGCACGATCTGAAGTTTCTGAACACTTTTCAAAGGTAGCCCCATGTAGAGAGCCCCATGTAGAGAGCCTCGAGGTGATGAGGGCATGAGGTTGCTGGGTGAGTATGGCCATGGGGGCGTGGCCTACTCGGCCTCCTGCACCATGACGGTGTGTGTGTATGTTTGGCTTCCCTAAGCTCTGGAGGCTGTCGTTAAGCCTCCAGGAAGGCAAAAACAGCCTCCTCCGTGCTCCAGACATATAAAGATACATGAACTATTTGCAAGTGTTGGTAATGACCTTTAAAGCCCTACATGGCATTGGGCCAGAATACATCCGGAACCGCCTTCTACTGCATGAATCCCAGCGGCCGATAAGGTCCCACAGAGTTGGCCTTCTCCGTCGACCAAACAATGTCGTTTGGCGGGCCCCAGGGGAAGAGCCTTCTCTGTGGCGGCCCCGGCCCTCTGGAATCAACTCCTCCCAGAGATTAGAACGGCCCCCACCCTCCTTGTCTTTCGCAAATTACTCAAGACCCACCTTTGTCGCCAGGCATGGGGGAGTTAAGATATTCCTTACCCCTAGGCCATTACAAGTTATGCATGGTATGTTTGTGTGTATGTTTGGTTTTTATAATAAGGGTTTTTAGTTGTTTTATTAAATTGGATTGTTACATGTTGTGTTTTATCATTGTTGTTAGCCGCCCCGAGTCTGCGGAGAGGGGCAGCATACAAATCCAATTAATAATAATAATAATAATAATAATAATAATAATAATAATAATAATAATAATAATTTTGCAAACTATTTGTCACAGTAGGAGAATATACACTGCTCAAAAAAATAAAGGGAACACTCCAATAACACATCCTAGATCTGAATGAATGAAGTGTTCCCATTGAATACTTTGTTCTGTACAAAGTTGAATGTGCACAGCAGCAGGTGAAATTGATGGACAATCAGTGTTGCTTCCTAAGTGGACAGTTTGATTTCACAGAAGTTTGATTGACTTGGAGTTATCTTGTGTGCTTTAAGTGTTCTCTTTATTTTTTTGAGCAGTGTATAAACTTTAGTTCCCAGAATAATAGTCACACCGGCTGAGGCATTTTGAAATTTGCTGGGCACATCTGAAATGTGTTCATGTTTGGGAAGCCTGAAGAATTGAAAGGCCTCTTCCGTGAAACGGCTAAAAGAATGTGGTGTCCAACTTGGTTTTATTAAAAGTTGGAAAGGAAATATTCATAATTTCCAGTAAATTAGATGACTTCCTTATCCGGCTATATTTATCTACAAGCCTTATTTTTTTAAAAAAAAATAAACATTCAGTTACACTGCATAACTTTTTATGCCCAAAAGCAAGTTGCATTAGATATCTTCTTGGTCACTGCCTTCAGTTGCGGGATTCAAATAATTTTTATTTCCATTTCTGTGGGCGAAAGCTTGGTGGCCGTGAAATGGCTTGGTGGGGGTGGAAACTGCAAAGGACCACCCTGTGGTGCCTCTGCCAGCAAAAATGGAGCTTTGGGGGGGGAGGTAAGCCCCCTCCCCGCCGTTCCATTTTCACTGGCAAAGGGCTAGCAAAACAAACTAAAAACAAAACAAAAGGAGAAATGTTTCCCCTTTTGCATTTGAGCACGTAAGAAGGGACAGGAAAGAAGAAGGGGGGGGGAGAAAGACAAAGGAAAAGAAGGGAAGATGGGAAGAGAGCAAGGAAGGGAAAAGGAGGAAAGAGGGAAAGGGAGAAGGAGAATAAACAGGGAAGGAAAAAGAAGGGAAGGGAGGGAGGGAGGGAGGAGGCAAGGAGGGAGGGAAGGAGGGAGGGAGGGAATGAAGGAGGGAAGGAGGGAGGCAAGGAGACGAGAGAGGGAGGAAAGGAGGAAGAAAGGAAGGAAGGAAGGAAGGAAGGAGGGAGGGAGGCACAGTGGGAGGGAGGGAAGGAGGGAGGGAAGGAGGGAATGAAGGAGGGAAGGAGGGAGGCAAGGAGCCGAGAGAGGGAGGGAAGGAGGAAGGAAGGAAGGAAAGAAGGAAGGAAGGAAGGAAGGAAGGAAGGAGATTATGAGAGTGAGGGAGGATCTAAGGGAAGTCCTGTCTTAGCATTTGGCCACCACGGATACCCCTGACATGAGTGACATCGAGCTGGCCACACCCACCTGGGCCACGCCCCCCTGTCACCCCCCTCCCAAAGGCAATCAGAACCCTGATACCTCAATGAAATCGAGTTTGACACCCCTGGAATATACTACGTAGCCTTGACGAAGTCACATTGTTTCGGGTTGACCGCAAGGAAGTTAGTCTACATTATACCCCTCCCTATTCCACGGAAGGAGCTGAAATGATTCACAAATTAAATGTTATTGTTTTCATTGTTAAGTGACACCCTTCCTCTTTTCTGGAAATCAAAGGGTATTTGCTTCTTGGTTTGTTATAATAATTCCACCAAGGAGGTTGGCAGAGTTGAAAAGATAACCTTAGAGTCTTTCTGGACGAAGCACAAGTTCTGGTCGCCTCGTAGAACACGTCGCCAGTTTCGTGACAGAGACAGAATATTCCCGTCTTCCAAAAATTAGTTCCCGGCCCAGGTGGTCTCATTTAAATGATGTAAAGTTCAAACCAGCTTCCAAAGTAGGAAATAGCTTCCAGACAAGCTCAGTTGTGGATTCCTGGGCTAAAAAGGGGCACTTAAATTTCCTCACTCCCGACCCAACCCAACACCTGTATCATAAATCACACTTCAGTCCTGCCATTTGCACCTCTCAGAGCCAATGGAAGGAAACAGCTGGAAAGTTCAAAAAATGAAAGCCAGGTGCCTCCAGCTGCCGTTTTCCATCATTTTATTTCATTGTTTATTAGCAATAGAAACATAGAAACCTGACGGCAGAAAAAGACCTCATGGTCCATCTAGTCTGCCCTTATACTATTTTCTTTATTTTATCTTAGGATGGATATATGTTTATCCCAGGCATGTTTAAATTCAGTTACTGTGGATTTATCTACCACGTCTGCTGGAAGTTTGTTCCAAGGATCTACTACTCTTTCAGTAAAATAATATTTTCTCAAGTTGCTTTTGATCTTACCCCCAACTAACTTCAGATTGTGTCCCCTTGTTCTTGTGTTCACTTTCCTATTAAAAATAGCACTTTGGCTTACATACCACTTCATGGAGCTTTACAGCCCTCTCTAAGCAGATTACAGAGTCAGCCTATCGCCCCCACAATCTGGGTTCTCACTTTACCCACCTCGGATGGGAGGTAGAATCAACCTTGAGCCTAGTGAGATTCGAACCACTAAATTGCAGGCAGCCGGCACGCAGAAGAAGCAGCCTGCAGTACTGCACTCTAACCACTGAGCCACCAAGGCTCTTAGCCATCACTTTCCTTCACTTTGCTTAATGCAGGTGGTCCTCAACTTATATCATGTCTTGTAATGACTCTTCACAATTGCAACAGCACTGAAAAACAGTGACTTATGACTTTTTTCTCATTTACAATCAGTATCGGGTTGCTACCCAGTGTGGGCCACGCTGCGCACCGATAGTGAAAATGGAGCCGCGCATGTCCTAGCGAGATTTTGCTTCTGCGCATCCATTGGGATGAGACTTTTGGAAGAAATGTCCATCTGGGTTCAGTTCCAAGTGGGGAGTAAGACACTGGAAACATGGAGATTTTGCTTGGAAAGATGGTTTAATGGCGGACAGGATCATACGGCTTGAGATCCTGGGCAAAAAGGGCCAAGATGCTGAGAGTACCTGGGTTTTATACCCTCTGTTGGGCTTTGCCCAATTCCTACTGTGGCTCTGCTGAAGGAGGTAGATCTTTGTTCTGTAGAATAGACTGGCTCAGGCCTTAATGACCTATTGACAAAGGGGGGCTGAGTTTCTGCCTCCCTCTAAGGAGAAAAATTCTGCTTTTTTCATATTTCCTAAAACACCTCATTTTTCTAGGGGTGGGTGCTAACTTCCTACAAGATGATTCCTCAAAATAACCTGGCTCTGTGCCATGAAGGGCTTTAAAGGTGAGAACCGACACTTCTAAAACTACAGTGGGACCTCTACCTAAGACCGCCTCTACTTATGAACTTTTCTATATAAGAACCGGGTGTTCAAGATTTTTTTTGCTTCTTCCCAAGAACCATTTTCCACTTACAAACACGAGCCTCCAAAACTGTAACCAGAAGAGGCAGGGAGAAGCCTCCGTGGGGCCTCTCTAGGAATCTCCTGAGAGGAAACAACGCCGGAAAAGTTGGGGTGAACGATCCATGGGGCCTCTCTAGAAATCTCCTGGGAGGAAACAGGGCCGGAAACGGCGGGGAGAAGCCTCCATGGGGCCTCTCTAGGAATGTCCTGGGAGGAAACAGGGCCTCCACCCTCCGTCTGGTTTCCCCAATCGCATACATTGTTTGCTTTTATATTTATTCCTATGGGGAAAATTGCTTCTTCTTAACAAACTTTTCTACTTAAGAATCTGGTCACGGAATGAATTAAGTTTGTAAGTAGAGGTACCACTGTATCTTCTCTCCCATTGGAGAAGACCCTTCTATTGTTCTCCTTAGAAAATCTCAAAGCAAACCCTACAGATTTGTCTGGGAACATTCGGTTCTCAACCCTGTTATGTAATCTTCCCCTTCCTTCTTGTCCTTTGTAAGCCAAAATCATTCTGATCAATGGAAATTTTATCTGACCTTTGTCGACTGCAAGAATAACCCGGACATTTATTTAAGGTAGCAAAAGAATAATTTCAAGCCAAAATACTTAACGACAAGAGCTCCAGTTATGTTTTCGGACTGCCTGAGACATCCTTTTGGCCTTTAGGTTACCTTTCCTTGAATTAAAAACAGCCCATTCAAACTTACCAGGGCCAGACAGTTCACAGAAATAGAACGGCGGCTGAGGAAAGAAAAACGTGATGCGTTAAAGGAAATGCGTCACCAACCAAGAGGTCAACGGAGGACACTGAACTCCACAGATCCTGATTCCTGAAGAACATCTCACGGTAATGGGAAAAGCTGGGATAAGAAGACCTGTACGTCATTGTCTGCATTTCCTTCTTATGGGTCTTTAACTTTAAATCAGATTTATTTATTTATTTGTTTTTTGTTTGTTTGTTTATTAGATTTGTATGCTGCCCCTCTCCGAAGATTCGGGGCGGCTAACAACAATAAAAAAGACAGTGTAAACAAATCTAATATTAAAAATAATCTTTAAAACCCCAATTTAAAGAACCACTCATACATACAAGCATACCATGTATAAATTCTATAAGCCTAGGGGGAAGGGAAAATGTCAATTCCCCCATGCCTGACGACAGAGGTGGGTTTTAAGGAGCTTGCAAAAAGCAAGGAGGTTGGGGGCAACTCTGATATCTGGGGGGAGCTGGTTCCAGAGGGTCGGGGCCGCCACAGAGAAGGCTCTTCTCCTGGGTCCCGCCCAACGACATTGTTTAGTTAGCGGGACCCGGAGAAGGCCAACTCTGTGGGATCTAACCGTTCGCTGTGATTCGTGCGGCAGAAGACGGTCCCGGAAATATTCTGGTCCGATGCCATGAAGGGCTTTATAGGTCATAACCAACACTTTGAATTGTGACCGGAAATTGATCGGCAACCAATGCAGACTGCGCAGTGTTAGTGTAACATGGGCATACCTTGGGAAGCCCATGATTGCTCTCGCAGCTGCATTCTGCACGATCTGAAGTTTCCGAACACTTTTCAAAGGTAGCCCCATGTAGAGAGCATTACAGTAGCCGAATCTCGAGGTGATGAGGGCATGAGTGACTGTGAGCAGTGAGTCCCAGTCCAGATAGGGCCGCATAGGGCAGATTTAGGCCAGATGTCCTTCCAAATAAACTTCTGGTTCACAGCATGGCACCCTTCAGATGTTACCCCCCCTCCCTCAGAATGGGTTCGCAATTTGGGTGTCCTCCTTGTGGTGGTTTGTGAATGATTAGTTAGGACCTTATCCCCACAGAGTCGATGGATAAAAGCCTTTAGTCATTTGTTCAAACAAGATATCTTTATTTTTAAAAACAGAAATAAACAAATAAAACATGTCTCGAGGGACAACATAAAATATACGTCTTTACATAATGGAAGATTAGAAGAGAAGAAAGATGAGGAGTGAAGAAGAAGGAAGTGAGCTGGCAGGATATTAATAATAGGAGGATCTTAATAAGGCATGGTGATGGTGAACCTATAGCCAATCATGCTAGCTCAGGAATTCTGGGAGTTCAAGTCCGCATGTCATAGAAGAGCCAACTTTGCCTACCCCCTGTTCTAGGTAATATTTGAAAGGATAAAATAATTGCAAAATCACCTGCCAGGTTGCTGTGAAAAAAACACAGTGATTATACCCGTGTTTCCCTGAAAATAAGACCCTGTCTTACATTTTTTTTTGAATCCTGAAATAAGGCCCTGCTTGACCTTATTGCCATGTACTTAAAAGCCCGACTGGGCTTTATTATCAAGGGATGTCTTATTTTAGGGGAAACAGGATAGTCAAGTATTCTGTTCGTCTGATTATATGTTTGAAATTATGTATACCGCTCAAAAAAATAAAGGGAACACTCAAATAACACATCCTAGATCTGAATGAATGAAATATTCTCATTGAATACTTAGTTCTGTACAAAGTTGAATGTGCACAACAGCATATGAAATTGATTGTCAATCAGCAATCCTGTTGTTTCCTAAGTGGACAGTTGGATTTCACAGAAGTTTGATTTACTTGGAGTTATATTGTGTTGTTTAAGTGCTCCCTTTATTTTTTGAGCAGTGTATATTCAGATCTGTGTTTGCTTGAAAGCTGAATCTAAATGAATGTGTTTTGTGTTCCTAATCAGTTTTAGAAACATAGAAGATTGACAGCAGAAAAAGACCTCATGGTCCATCTAGTCTGCCCTTATACTATTTCCTGTATTTTTATATTATTATTATTATTTTTTATATTATTTGGGATAAACTTTACACATGGATAGATAAGAATAAGTTGAAAATAAGGTAACTAAAATGGTATGATATATAATTAAATGTTATTGATATTTTTTGCTGTTAGTGTTGTTGGCTTCTTTTTTTATCAATTTAACTTTATGTTTATTAGAATATATAAACAAAGTTCTTCTTTTCAATTAGAATATTAGTTTGATTTAAAGATTTAAGATTTTATCCTTTTTTCTGTATTAAAAATTGACTTCAAGAAAAGAGGGGTAATTGTAACCCCTAATATGTGTTTAAATGTTTGTAAGTTTGTATGTCTTTTTTACTGAAAATCAATAAAGTTTATTAAAAAAACCCAAAAACTATTTCCTGTATTTTATCTTAGGATGGATATATATTTATCCCAGGCATGTTTAAATTCAGTTACTGTGGATTTACCAACCACGTCTGCTGGAAGTTTGTTCCAAGCATCTATCAGGATCTACTACTCTTTCAGTGAAATAATATTTTCTCACGTTACTTCTAATCTTTCTCCCAACTAACCTCAGATTGTGGCCCCTTGTTCTTATGTTCACTTTCCTATTAAAAGCACCTCCCTCTTGAACCTTATTTAAGCCTTTAACATATTTAAATGTTTCGATCATGTCCCGCTTTTCTCTTCTGTCCTACAGACTATACAGATTGATTTCATTGTGTCTTTCCTGATAAGTTTTATCCTTATTTTATCTGGCCTTTCTCGATTGCAAGAATAACCTGGACATTTATTTAAGGTAGCAAAAGAATAATTCCACCACTTTTGTAGCCCGTCTTTGGACCCGTTCAATTTTATCAATATATTTTTGTAGGTGAGGTCTCCATATAAATGAACTATCTCTTATAAATGAACTATCTAGCAAGCAAGTCCAAATTTATGCAAGTACAGTCATACCTCGTCTTACGAACCTAATTGGTTCCAGGGGGAGGTTCGTAAGACGAAAGGTTCGTAAGACGAAACATTGTTTCCCATAGGAAACAATGTAAAGTCAATTAATCCGTGCAACAAAAAAAAACCCCGCAAAAAACCCGCTGCCGCCCGGCTGTGACCTTTTAAAACAGCCGCGCGGCTTCCCAGCCGTCTCCCGAAGCCGAACGCCAAACCCAAACTTCCGCGTTTGGCGTTCTGAGGCTTCTGGAAAGCCCCCCCAGCCCGGCTGTCACCTTTTAAAATAGCCGCGTGGCTTCCCAGCCGTCTCCCGAAGCCGAACGCCAAACCCAAACTTCCGCATTTGACGTTCGGAGGCTGCTGGAAAGCCGCGTGGCTGTTTTAAAAGGTGACAGCCAGGCTGGGGGGCTTCCCAGCAGCCTCCGAACGCCAAACGTGGAAGTTTGGGTTTGGCGTTCGGCTTCGGGAGACGGCTGGGAAGCCGCGCGGCTATTTTAAAAGGTCACAGCCGGGCTGGGGGGCTTCCCAGCAGCCTCCGAACGGCAAATGCGGAAGTTCGGGTTTGGCGTTCATAACACGAAAAAAGTTCGTAAGAAGAGGCAAATTTTTTCTGAACCCCGGGTTCGTATCTTGAGTTGTTCGTAAGACGAGGGGTTCGTATCTTGAGGTACCACTGTACTTATTAAAGCACAGGAACTACATTCAACACAGGAAGAATACATGGTCATCTTCACCTCATTTTTGAAAAGACGTCTGCCCCTGAGAAGAGGAAGGAAGTTCAACTCCCAAAATTGGCCCTACTGCAAGTAAATAAACAACCATCACGGCTATTAACAAGAATAAATATCTCCATATATTTGTTTTAGCAGGGGTCCAATTTCCAGAATAGTGTGGTCTTGTTGGAATCTATGTGAATGCACTTCTTTGTAAGGAGTGCACACTTTTATGTAGAGATGATTTCCGTAGGCCACATACCGGTATATATCTTAGATGATGATAATGAAGCAGTGGAAGTGATGTGCCGGTGCCTGGAGGCTGTTGGGGTCTGGATGGGTGTCAACAAGCTCAAACTCAACCCCGACAAGACGGAGTGGCTGTGGGTTTTGCCTCCCAAGGACAATTCCATCTGTCTGCCATTACCCTGGCGGGGGATTATTGCCCACCTCGGAGAGGGTCCGCAACTTGGGCGTCCTCCTCGATCCACAGCTAACATTGGAACATCATCTTTCGACTGTGGCGAGGAAGGCGTTCGCACAGGTTCGCATGGTGCATCAGTTGTGGCCCTATTTGGACAGGGAGTCATTGCTCAAAGTCGCTCATGCCCTCTTCACCTCGAGGTTCGACTACTACAATGCTTTCTACATGGGGCTACCTTTGAAAAGTGTGCGGAAACTGCAGATCGTGCAGAATTAATTAATTAATTAATTTACTTACTTACTTACTTACTTACTTACTTACTTACTTACTTACTTGCTTATTTATTGGATTTGTATGCCGCCCCTCTCCATAGACCCAGGGTGGCTCAAGAGCTAATGCGGCTGCGAGAGCTATTGTGGGGTTACCTAGGTTTGCCCAAATCTCTCCAACACTCCACAGTCTGCACTGGCTGCTGATCAGTTTCCAGTCACAATTCAAAGTGTTGGTAATGACATATAAAGCCCTACATGGCATCGGACCAGAATACTTCCGGAACCATCTTCTGCCGCACGAATCCCAGCGGCCGATAAGGTCCCACAGAGTTGACCTTCTCTGGGTCCGGTCGACTAAACAATGTCATCTGGCAGGCCCCAGGGGAAACTGCAGGGAGGGTGGAGGCCCTGTTTCCTCCCAGGAGATTCCTAGAGAGGCCCCATGGAGGCTTCTCCCCACATTTTCCTGCCCTGTTTCCTCCCAGGAGATTCCTAGAGAGGGCCAGGAGAGGCTTCTCCCCACCTTTTCTGGGCCTGTTTCCTCCCAGGAGATTCCTATAGAGGCCCCACGGAGGCTTCTCCCCACTTTCTCCAGCCCTGTTTCCTCCCAGGAGATTCCTGGAGAGGCCCCATGGAGGCTTCTCCCTGCCTTTTCCGGTTACAGTTTGGCAGGCTCAGGTTTGTAAGTGGAAAATGGTTCTTGAGAAGAGGCAAAAAAAAATCTTGAACACCCTGTTCTTATCTAGAAAAGTTCGCAAGTAGAGGCATTCATAGGTAGGGGCACCACTGTACTTTCATTTGTAGGAAATTGCATTCTCGCCTTTAACCCGGCCTTTTCACAACAGAATTTATTGACAATCTCAGGAAAAAGAGAAACACTGAATGCAGCACTAGAAACACAAACCACTTCAACACAGTCTTCCCTTCAAAGGATGGCATGAATAATACCTTACAGGGACAACGCCAAGCTTTTTCAACTTATGCACCAGAAAATATTCCAGTAAAAATACCCGTGGGGGCGAGAAGTGGGTATGTGGAGTGGGAGAGAGAGATGGGAGGGAGAGAGATGGATCATCAGTCACTTAATCATAATTGCAGCAGCCATTGTTCCCTTCTTTCCTCCGAGGCTTTTCAATCTGGAATTGTTTTTCTTTCTTAGCTGTTTGCTGGCATTTTTTTTTATTTTTTTGGACAGAAAATGTCTTAGACGAGGCCGGCCCCTCAGCCAAGAAACTATTGCAACCTAGAGTCAGATGTGATTGACAGGGAAACCTTTACATTTACAGTATTATTATTATTATTATTATTATTATTATTATTATTATTATTTTATTTATTTGTTTGTTTGTTTTGTCAAGTACATATTGGAGCTATGTAAAGATATAATACCGTTCTATTCATATACATGACACTAGTAAAAAGAAAAGAAAAAAATAAGAAGAAACATTAGATATAATAATCTATATAGTATTTTATCTTAGGATGGCAAACATACAGGCATGTTTAAATTCAGTTACTGTGGATTTACCAACCACATCAGCTGCAAGTTTGTTCCAAGCATCTACTACTCTTTCAATAAAATAATATTTTCTCACGTTGCTTTTGATCTTTCCCCCAACTAACTTTAGATTGTGTCCCCTTGTTCTTGTGTTCACTTTCCTATTAAAAACACTTCCCTCCTGAACCTTATTTAACCCTTTAACATATTTAAATGTTTCGATCATGTCCCCCCTTTTCCTTCTGTCCTCCAGACTATACAGATTGGGTTCATTAAGTCTTTCCTGATAAGTTTTATGCTTAACACCTTTCACCATTTTGTAGCCCGTCTTTGGACCCGTTCAATTTGATCAATATCTTTTTGTAGATGAGATCTCCACAACTGAACACAGTATTCCAAATGTGGTCTCACCAGCGCTCTATATAGCGGGATCATAATCTCCCTCTTCCTGCTTGTTATACCTCTAGCTATGCAGCCAAGCATTCTACTTGCTTTCCCTACTGCCTGACCGCACTGTTCACCCATTTCGAGACTGTCAAAAATCACTACCCCTAAATCCTCCTCTTCTGAAGGTTATAAAACTAAATTGCTTGCTTTTAAATTGTGGATTTTAACTTTTTAAAAGTTAAATGTTCTTCTTTGACAGGAAGACAGATTTATTTATTTCTACGTTCAGGAAGCCAGGAATAGCCTGGTGATGGGGCAATCAGGAAGGGCAGCTCTGCCCTTCCTGAACGTTTTCGGTCTTCCTTTGAAATCCCTTACATGAAGGAATCTCCCGTTGTACCGATAACAACTGCTGGCTGCTACAAAGAGTGAGTTCCATTAGGCCTCCTTTGTATGCCAGACTGGCCCCAATTAAATTCACTAACTAAGGGCATTTCCCCCATGGCTGAAGGAAAGTGCTCTCCACCCATCCTGGTGACAGCAGGAAAGGAGACCAAGGTGGCATTGGCGGGGGCAACCGCTGAACCCTCTCCTTCCCAGCAAAAGGATCAAATGTCCCCAATAATAATAATAGTAATAGTAATAATAGTAATAGTAATAATAATAATTATTGTTTGCTTGTTTGTTTGTTTGTTTGTTTGATTTTTATGCCACCCTTCTCCTAAGACAAATACACCTGGAACTCACAGGTGGAGACAGAGAGAGAGAGAGATTGTGTTTGTGTGGCTCTGTGTATTTCACTTCGACCGAAAACTCAATCTCTGCACACTTAGTTGAAATCTGAAATTGTTTTCTTAATAGGGGTCAATTGGCTGGCTCCAGAAAATTTGGTAGCAAACCATTAAAGATTAATAGCAGCATTAAAAAAAACGACTTGAGCTTGCATTAAATGTCCTGTCCATGCACTGCTATCGTAATTCTAATGCTCAGGCAGTAAAACAATTGCCCATTCCTGAGAAACCCAACTGGCAGATTTCCAATGGAAAATTCAAATTTTCTTCCAGGTTCTCCAGCCCCATTAGACCCACATGTATATCTTGAATCAGGATTAAGGCTGGTGGGAAAGGATAAATCCTCCAGGCATAAATCTTCAGTGTGAACTGTGTTGGTTGAGAAAACCAGGGGTGATTTATTGGAGATTAGCAGATCAGAGCTGAGGAATGTAAAGAGCTTTATGCTGCTATCCCTCCCTGTAAATTTGGTTCAGACTTATATGCCTGCTCAATTACAGGCATGCAAGGAAAGAAATGGAAAATGAGACCCTCGCATTGCTTTCCCCCTTTTTACAGGAATGAAAACAGATGTAAAGAATGAGGCATGTAAAGCATCTACTTTTCACATGTTAGCTTAGAAGCCTGATCGCCTTAGTTTAAAAGGAGTAAGCAGCAAAGGCTTAAAATATGCCTAGGTTAGAGAGGCGTTATTGTAGCTAGGTATTTCCTTTTTGGGCATTTTCTTCAAAACACTGTACAGTGGTACCTCTACTTAAGAACTTAATTCGTTCCGTGACCAGGTTATTAAGCAGAAAGGTTTGTAGGTAGAGGCAATTTTTCCCAAAGGAATCAATGTAAAAGCAAATAATGCGTGCAAAACCATTAGGAAAGAAATAAAAGCTTGGAATTTGGGTGGGAGGACGAGGAGGAAGAAGAGGAGGAGGAGGACAGTCGCTGCCCAGAGCAAAGGGAGTGGGTTTTTTTTCTCTGGGCGCTGGCAGAGGTTTATTCCCTCTCCAAACGCCCGGAGAAAGGAAAATGCTTTGTTCGCTCTGGACTGCCAAAGCCTCCTTAAGCACCACTGAAAGGCTCCTCTGGCAGCCCAGAAAAGCCCGAGATGGCCAGGATTAAAGGGGGAATGGCAAGAAACTGGTCGGGCCCTTGTGCCACTCTCAAATTTCTTGGGAAATTTTTTCAGGCTCAGGTTCTTAAGTAGAAAATGGTATAAGAGTATAAGACGCACCCTAATTATCAGCCTCTTTTAGGGAGGAAAAAGGTGTACTAGACAGCAGTACTATTCATGAGTAAACCTCCTCCTACAGAGCCAGTCACACCTGCTCGTTGCCCTGTGTACTCCAGCATCAAGCAGAGGCTCCTCCTCTTCTCCTCCTGAGTCACTCATCACAGGAAGTCCAGAAGACCCTGGTTGTTGTTCAGACTCTGACACCACATCTTCTTCACTGTCAGTCTCAGGTGCCAGGAACATGGAACGCCTTTACCATGCCTCCACTCTATCTGTGTTCTCTGAGTCCATGACCAATTGTGCAGGATATGAGCAAGCCACAACACAAACGACACGGGATGAGATATGGGTTTATAAACAATGTGACCTTCTGGTTAGACCTGATTTAAGTTAAAGTTATAAGAAAGGAGACACAGGTGAAACATTAAGGGGTTCCTGGACAATAAGAGCTACTGGCCAGTGGAATTAGCTACCACATTTAATAATAATGATAATGATGATGATGATGATGATGATAATGACAACAACCACAACAAAACAACAACAACAACAATAATAATAATATAATATATGGATATGATGACAAGACGGTTAAAAGATCAAGAGGAAACAGAATTTTATGAGATATGGAACAAAGTGTATATATGGATAAACAAGAAAAAATACTAACACTAACAATAAAAATAAATAAATAAATAATAGTATTGTATTAGTAGAGTTATGATTTAAGTGTTATGTTAGACTTATTAGGGATAAGATTTAAGAGTTATGAATTACAATGTATGAAGATTTAATATAAAAAGTTATCCAAATTTCTTCTTTTCATTTAAAGTAATAAGTTGATTTAAAACCTTTTTGAATGTATTCTTTTTTGTATTGAAATTTTACTTCAAGAATAAGCGGGGAAGATACAACCCTACTTTTATGTTAAATGTATATTTGTCAGTTTTGTCTATTTTAAGAAAATTTAATAAAATATATTGAAAAAAATAATAATAATAATGTCCAGCTTCAGTCTGACCGACTTCAGACTGACCAAATTCTGAAGCATAACACACCAGACATCCTGATTGTGGAGAAAAAGAAAGTATGGATCATCGACATAGCAATCCCAGGGGACAGCAGAATTGAGGAGAAGCAGCTAGAGAAATTAGTGAAATACGAAGATCTAAAAATCGAGCTGCAACGACTCTGGCATAAGCCAGTGAAAGTGGTCCCAGTGGTACTTGGCACGCTGGGCGCAGTGCCAAAGGATCTCAGCAGACATTTGAAAACCATTGGAATTGACAAAATCTCCATCTGTCAATTGCAAAAGGCCACTTTACTGGGATCGGCAAACATAATTCGCCACTACATCACGCAATCCTAGGTGCTTGGGAAGCGCCCGACTGGTGATGAAATACGAAATCCAGCATAGTGATCTCGTTTGCTGTGTTGTATTGACATAATAGACCACAAAGTTTGCATAAGTAAAAGTGCCCTGGAATCAGCAAAGGCTCTCTCAGCTCCAGTTCACACACAGCCATGATTTAAAAATGTTGTTTGCCACACCCACTTATCCCCAGACTGTCTCTTATATAGTGACAAAGCGTGGCCAAGTGTTCCCTAGAGCTACTAACGCCAAAACCTCCTTTCATTTCAGATACTCTTGTCTGGACATCGTTCTCCTCACTCTAGCATCTAACATGGGCTCATTCTCTAGTTTATCTTCCTCCTCTGACTCACTCCATACTCTAACTGAGTGTGTTACAGTCTCTAGTTGATCCTCAATCTCTGATTCTGAGCATGACATCACTCTCACTCAGACACAGATGACAAGAAGACTGGCCTAGGAAACCAATACACATCTGTCTCCTCGTTCTGAGCTGGACGTGGACCAGTCACAACAGGAACAAGGGATGGACTTTATACTAGGTGGAGAAACCCACAGGACTTCAGATTTGGGATTCTTACAGATGCTAATAAATTGGAACTTTGAGGAAAGACATAGCTCAGACTCGGATTGAGTTTTGGATGCTATTTGTAACTTTGACAGAAGTCCTATGTGCAGTCACATCATCACTTAAAAAGACTAGGAATATATTTATTTTATTTTTATTTTTTATTTATTTTATTTGTCATACAAATATAGCATTGTATCATAGTATGTTTAACATAATATAAGTATAAAGTAGAGATAGAAAAGATAAAAAGACATTAGGACAGGAATAGTAGGCACAAAGGTTCACTTATGCACACCCCTTACGGACCTCTTAGAAAAGGGGAGAGGTCTATTGTAGGTAATGCAAGGTTGAAGATTTGGGGATTTGGGGAGGAAACAACAGAGTCCGATAGTGAATTCCAGGCATTGACAAAATTGAACGGGTCCAAAGACGGGCTACAAGAATGGTGGAAGGTCTTAAGCATAAAACGTATCAGGAAAGACTTAATGAACTCAATCTGTATAGTCTGGAGGACAGAAGGAAAAGGGGGGACATGATCGAAACATTTAAATATATTAAAGGGTTAAATAAGGTCCAGGAGGGAAGTGTTTTTAATAGGAAAGTGAACACAAGAACAAGGGGACACAATCTGAAGTTAGTTGGGGGAAAGATCAAAAGCAACATGAGAAAATATTATTTTACTGAAAGAGTAGTAGATCCTTGGAACAAACTTCCAGCAGATGTGGTAGATAAATCCACAGTAACTGAATTTAAACATGCCTGGGATAAACATATATCCATCCTAAGATAAAATACAGAAAATAGTATAAGGGCAGACTAGATGGACCATGAGGTCTTTTTCTGCCGTCAGACTTCTATGTTTCTATGTTTCTATGTTTCTATTGCTGAAATCGTATTTTCTGCAGTCTAGTTTGGAGCGATTTACATTTAGTTTGTATCTATTGCATGCTCTTGTGTTGTTGTTAAAGGTGAAGTAGTCGCTAACAGGGAGTACATTGCGATGTATAATTTTATGAACGACAGTTAAATCAATTCGGAGGTGGCGTAGCTGTAAATTTTCTAAACATAGTAATTGAAGTCTGGAGGAGTAAGGTAATTTGTTGCATGAGGAGGAGTGGAGGACTCTTCTTGTGAAGTATTTCTGGACTCCTTCAATTGTATTAATGTCTGTTATGCAATGTGGATTCCATACAGGTGAGCTGTATTCAAGAACTGGTCTGACAAATGTTTTGTATGCTCTGGTTAGTAGAATGGTGTTTCTAGAGAAGAAGCTGCGTAGAATTAAGTTTGTGACTTAGCTTTTTGGGCAATGCTGTTGCAGTGGGCTCTGGCACTTAGGTCATTGGAAATGAGTACTCCAAGGTCATTGACTGAGTGAGGGTCCTCTGCGAGTTCAGTTTGTCCAAGTGTGTATTTAGTATTCCAATTCTTTTTACCAATGTGTAGGACAGAGCTTTTGTTGGATGAGATTTGCAGCTGCCAGTTGTTAGATCATTCAGCTACATGGTCAAGGTCCTTTTGAAGGGTAGAAGTATTATCGGAGGTATTAATTTATTTATTTTTATTCATTTATTCATTTGTCCAATACATAAATACATAGGAAGAAAAATAGACATGTGATAATATAAAAGAGGGTGAAAGTGAACTTAGAGGAGAGGATGTATGAAAGGAAGAGTATATATAAGATAGGTGAAAGAAAGGAAAGACAAATTGGACAGGGACCCAAAGGCACTCCAGTGCACTTATGTACGCCCCTTACTGGCCTCTTAGGAACCTGGAGAGGTCAATCGTGGAGAGTCTAAGGGAGAAGTGTTGGGGGTTAGGGGTTGACACAATTGAGTCCGGTAATGAGTTCCACGCTTTGATAACTCGATTGTTGAAATCATATTTTTTACAGTCAAGTTTGGCGCGGTTCGTATTAAGTTTGAATCTGTTGCGTGCTCTTGTGTTGTTGTGGTTGAAGCTGAAGTAGTCATTGACCGGTAGGACGTTGCAGCATATGATCTTGTGGGCAATACTCAAATCGTATTTTAGGCGCCGTAGTTCTAGGCTTTCTAGGCCCAGGATTGTTAGTCTATTTTTGTAGGGTATTCTGTTTCAAGGGGAGGAGTGAAGGGCTCTTCTGGTGAAATATATTTTCAAGAGTGTTGATGTCTGAGATGTGGTATGGGTTCCAGACAGATGAGCAGTAGTCTAGGATGGGTCTGGCAAAAGTTTTGTAGGCTCTTGTGAGTAGGGTGAGAGTGCCTGAGCAGAAGCTGCGTAGGATCAGCTTAACAACTCTAGGGGCTTTTTTGGCGATATTGTTGCAGTGGGCTTTAGCACTTAGGTCATTCGATATTAGTATTCCAAGGTCTTTTACAGAATGTGGATTAGCAGTGAGAGATTGGTTATTCAATTCGTACGTGCGGTTAGGATTCTTTTTGCCAATGTAGAGGGTAGAACATTAGTTGGTTGATATTTGAAGTTGCCAGGTGTTAGACCAGTCTGAGACAAAGTCCAGGTCTTTTTGGAGAGTGAGTGTGTTATCAGTGGTGTTGAAAAGTTTCACATTGTTGGCAAAGAGAACACAGTTGCTTTCGATATGGTCACAGAGGTCATTGATGTAGAGAATGAAGAGAGTAGGACCTAGTACGCTTCCCTGGGGAACGCCGCTTATGACAGGGGCGGGCGTGGAGATGGCGCTGCCAATTTTGACAATTTGTTGCCTGTTTGACAGGAATACAGTAATCCAGTTGTGGAGGAGTCCTGAGATACCGTAAGATTTGAGTTTTAGGAGAAGTTTGTCGTGGACCACAAAAGTCTATATAAATTGCATCAATGGATTTTCCTTGGTCGAGGAGGGTAGTCCAAATGTTTTTGCAGTGACAAAAGTCTATATAAATTGCATCAATGGATTTTCCTTGGTCGAGGAGGGTAGTCCAAATGTTTTTGCAGTGAAGTAGTTGTAGGTTGCAGGATAGTTTCTTTCTGAATTAAATACTTTAACATATCAGCGTTGAGATGAGGGCCAGGGAAATTTTACTATCCCAATGTGAGTGCTCTTACTTTCTGTGACCAGTTTGGCTGGTTTATTCGTTCTCGTGCACTTTCTAATTAAAACCAATTGCTGAGCATTCATAAAATATACAATCAGTATTCTGATGACTGCAGGCAGATGCATAGCCCTGGTTTTTCTTTTTTTCCTGTCCGATGAAAGAAGCTTCAGCAAACACAGCCCCGTCTGGTCTCGTTTCTTTCTTCGCATTTCACTACAGGCCTTTGTCAGGTCAATGACTCTTTTAAAAATAAGGAAAACATGGACCAATGCCCAGCTTAGATCTTGCTGACAATGCAGTTCCTTTAAGTAGGTATGGAACACGGCTACAACCCAGCGGAAGAGAAAGAGCGATTAAAGTTCTGCAACCCATCATGCTGCATTTATTTTATTTTAAAGTCATTTTTATTAATTTGTTTTAAAAAGCATAATCAAGAAAATATATACATTGACATATTTGCAATATTTGCAATACAAAAAAAAGAAAATAGAAAAACATACATACACCTCTAAACAAACAAAAAAACACCTGGACAATTACAAAATTACAAATAACATAAAAATATCATCAATTTCCTCTTGAGAGAAGGAGAGTTACAGTCTTGTTGCATATCAAATTATTTTCTGGTGAATAGAAGTCATCGGCATTCACTGTTGTTCTTTTTGGTTATCAATGACTTCTCTATTATTATTATTATTATTATTTTTAAATCGCCTTCCGTACCCTTTTTTATTAATTAATTTAGTTACATAAAGATTTGTTTTCACAAAAAAATCATTGTAATTGCATCATATTTCATCTTTCTGTCAATAAATACATATCTTAAAGCATCGTTATTATCGTAATTCAATTTGAACATCTATTTCTGCTCTTAAACCAATCATAAAATATGTTCCATGTTTTATAATAATCATGCTGCATTTAATGGTACATTTAAACCTATAACCTTATCCAGACATTTTATTTATTTATTTATTTATTTATTTATTAGATTTGTATGCCGCCCCTCTCCATAGACTCGGGGCGGCTCACAGCAACAATAAAACAATGTACAACAAATCTAATAATTTAAAAACACTAAAAAACCCATTATTAAAAGTAAACATACACACAATCATACCATGCATAAACTGTATAGGCCCGGGGAAGATGTCTCAATTCCCCCATGCCTGACGGCAGAGGTGGGTGTTAAGGAGTTTTCGAAAGGCAAGGAGGGTGGGGGCAGTTCTAATATCCGGGGGGAGCTGGTTCCAGAGGGTCGGGGCCGCCACAGAGAAGGCTCTTCCCCTGGGTCCTGCCAAACGACATTGTTTAGTCGACAGGACCTGGAGAAGGCCAAATCTGTGGGACCTAACTGGTCACTGGGATTCGTGCGGCAGAAGGCGGTCCTGGAGATATTTTGGTCCGATGCCATGAAGGGCTTTATAGGTCCTAACCAACATTTTGAATTGTGACCGGAAATTGATCAGCAACC